>NC_069510.1:96986492-97006492 GCF_027579735.1 Bombina bombina
GCCCCATAGAGATACATCGGTTATATAATGATTGTTAAGATGATCCTCTGGTCAAAGTCTGTATCTTATCACTGAGTCATGTAGAAGGTGAACAGAATTCTTATATGAAAACAAAAGACTATATTTACTATATGATTCCAGTTTAAAGGGACAGTCTAGTCCAAAATAAACTTTCATGATTCAGATACAATAATAAAAATAAAATGCATTATATATAAAAATGCATAAAATGTATACATTGTATAGAAATGTATCAACATAGCTCTTATAGTTTTAATAGGGAGGTTTTTTAGTCTTCATTAGTCAGGTATAGCAAAGCTGCCTCTATATCGGTTTTCACTATCCATTCGCCTCTCCCCGCCCTCCTTACTAGGTCTAATGCCCTATCAAAATATTGATATTGTACTGAACTTAGATCAGGATTAATGGCTTCATTAACCAAAGCACCCATGGGGTAAGATAGATGCTGGATGCTGCAATATTTGCCCTCTTCCTTCTTTAGCACTACACCCAAGGGTGAGATTACCAAATCAGGAAGTGAGGATTCTTTGAAGTGGCCCAGAATTCCCTGTGCAGCTTTTCTCTAACTTCTTTTGGGTACTGGTATGTGGATTTCAGATTGCAATGAGTTTGTGATCCCACCACCGGTATATAGATTAGGATCACAAAATCATCAATTAATCCTGTGAGTAGTGTTGCCGCTGCCTGACGATCGGGGTATGCGTGCAACCAGGGCTTACTGGGGTGTAAACATTTTGGGTCAACTTTGCTTTTAATTGATTGCTGCCCGGCAAGATTTTCTCTTCTCGTCAATGCCTGCATGTTGCCCTCCGGAGAATTTACAGACATGGCGAAAATGCAAGTGGGGCCTTTTTCACATTTCTTGCTTCTCCTGAAACACCCAACATTCACTGCGCTTTCTTTTGTTCTTACTTAATGCCCTACTGCTTGTAGTCTTTCCTGCACTCAGTGGAGATGGAGAGCACTTTGGACCCATACGCAGCCAAAGCTGCATGTCTGTGGCACCAAATGTTAGAACAGGGTTGCCTGCCATTTTTCTGCGAAATTCAGTGTCATACTCACACCATGCTCAATTACTAAATCTAGTTTGAATCTAATGTATTGCATAAGTGTATTTGAGTATAGCATGGGCCTAGGTACCTCCTTAAGTAGCAGAAAGACAGTGAAATCACTCTTTAAAAGTGTCCTGGCGCTTAATCCGCTTGGAACCAGTTCCATCAGAACTGCACTCCCGCTGTCTGTATTCCTCTACTGATAAATCGAAGATATTAACGTAGCGTCCTTTTTGAATTTCCTTTAGGACCTTAGGCTTAAGGTGTGTCAGGGTTGGCTCCTGTGCCTTTAAGGCAAGGTTATTTATTCCTGCTCCTCCCCCCTCCAGCTGCCGATTAATGGTTAGTTTACCTGAATCTCATGTGAGAAGAAGCAAACACTGAACCTCTTGGCTAAAACTACTATAGTAATTCCTACTAATACTGGTCTTATCATATGGTACCGAAGTCTTAAAGTTATCCCTATCTAAAGACCTCCACACAGTTGCAAGCATCCAGACTCCGGTCTAATTGACAGACCTCCGCGGCAAAACCCGCTATCTATAACCTCCTGACTTCAGGTGTGTTCCCGGACACAAAGAGACTCACTCAACCAACTAAAGTGCTCCAGTTCTTAGCTACACTTGTTCGCAGGTGAGACCCGTTCTCAGCAAACTCCATACTCACTTAAGCTCCGGATTGCCTGTCAGCTTTACCACTGCTGCTATTGGTCCTGCCTAACACACCTCCCGGTCTGTGTAAACTGAATGCAAACAGACCCTGTGACAGACCCTTCTGTCAGGACTGAAGGAGTTAATTGTGTTTAGCTAAGAAACTAATTTCTAAAGACAGAGTTGCTGGCTCCAGCTATAATCTAATTAGTGCTAAGCATTCTATTGTTTGATCACCTCCAGAGAGAAAACGCCTAAGTGATAAGAAGAGCCAAGAGTGTCTTGTGGTTGAAGTGTTTAAGTAATATAATTCTATTGTATCATGTCAAAAGGGCTTGTTCCCTCCATGTAATGTACAACAGTCTTTCAACCCCCATCTGGGGTCAGACCTGCATAAATACTAGGCATAGCCTTTTAATAAATGTCATTCTGTTTTAAACCTGAAACTGGCTGGGTTGTGAATTGCTGATTCCCTATGCAGGACATTGTTCATCTGGTATTACCCTTGGTACGCTGTTGGTACCGTAACAATTGGTGGCAAGCGACGGAATGAACCTCATCACCCAGAAGAGCAACTACACAAGCCAGTAACCTCAGGAAGAGGGGGATTATTACAATACTGACTAAGATGGAAAGAGTACCAGGGACAGAAGGAACCAATGGGCCCAGCATATCAGACAGAACCCTTGCAGAAGCAAGCTTTGATCGGGCGGTTAAAATAAGACTGGCACATTATGGCCCCAACCCATCTGCGGAAATTATCGACCGGGTCATAGCAGCTGTGGAGGCCAACCTACTTCGCCAAAGCGGCGCTGCAGCAAACCCAGTGGAAAAGAGAAAAGTAAATTTTGCAGCTTTTAAAAACTTCCTGGAAACAGAAGGAGAGATTGATGGGTACCTTGCGGATTTTGAGAGGCAATGTGCACTACACAAGGTACCCGCAGAGGACTGGGTCATGATATTATCCGGAAAATTATCCGGCCGGGCCAGTGAGGCTTTTCGGGCCATTCCAGATGAGGAAGTCGGGGATTATAATACTGTAAAAGAGGCTCTGCTCTCCAGGTATGCGGTTACACCGGAGGCATACCGGAGGCGGTTCAGAGACACTGTTAAATTAGCTGGTGATTCCTACCTTGAGTGGGCATGTAAGGTGCACCGCACAGCAGCTCACTGGATAGCGGGGTGCCAAGCCGTATCGGGGGAAGAGGTGCTGCAGCTATTCCTGTTGGAACATTGCTTCGACAAGTTACCCGCAGGAGTTCGAGAGTGGGTTCGGGACCGTAAACAATCCACCCTGCATGAAGCGGCTCGCTTGGCAGATGAGTATACGGATGCCCGCAAACTGGATACTGCTACCACTAAGCCCCCTGCTAGAGTGGAGTACAGACCCCCAGTCACCCCAGCAGCTGCCAGTTACCAACCCCCGGCGCACCGCTATACCACACGGCCTCTGGCCACGAACTACCCTCAGAGAGCCCGGTTCAATTCGCGGGGCTACTCACAACCTATTCGGTGCTTTGGATGTAAGCAACTAGGGCACAAAAGACCAGAGTGTCCCCTAAACGCAGCGAACCAAGCACAGTCCTGGAGAAGACCCGCCGGCGGAATCCCACGTAATCCTCAGCCTGCGGCCCGCTACGTAGAGGCGCAAGAATGCTGGGGCATCCTACATGAGGCAGACCTTCTGCAAGCTGCCCACCGGAATAACCGGCAACTGGTTAAAGTGAATGGGAAGGAGGTCAGTGGTTTACGGGATACTGGTGCTACCATGACCTTGCTTCGAAAGAACTTGGTGTCTGAGAAACAGCACACTGGAGACACTGTGGCTGTGAGGGTAGCAGGGGGCACTGTGTTCCGCCTACCTGTTGCCAGGGTACATTTGGATTGGGGAGTGGGCGCTAGACCTGTGAATGTGGGGGTCAAGAAGGACTTACCTGCTGATGTTCTCCTTGGAAATGACTTGGCCCCCCTTGTTTCTGCCTACACTCCTATGGGTCCCGCTGATGTTAACCCTGTGACTACCCGTGCCCAGATCCGTGCAGCAGAGACTGACCCACCTGCTGCTAAGCCCCAGGACGCTGAGCTCAGTAAATCTCTGTCCGCTATTGATACGTGGAAGTCCCGTTACAATGCGCTGATGAAGGAGAAGAGGAGCGCAGAGGAAAAAGCACGTTTAGAACAGGAATCTCTGCTAGACAGGCTGCACTGACAGACTGCAGAAAACACCAGCTTGAGAGTGGAACATGAAACATTAAAGACAAACTTAGTGACACTTGAGGAGAAGCTGACGCTGGCTCATAGTGAGGTGCAGCAACTCAAGGGCACCCTATGTCAGTATGAAGGGATTGTGGATACCTATAAAGAGCAGGTACAGAAAACTCGTAAAGAAGCTGATGGGATTTTGAAGGACTGTTTAGCCCTAGTCTGGGCACTGAGGAAGTTGAACCCTTGTTTGTATGGACAGGAATTCTCTCTCATAACGGAAATACAGATGGATTGTCCTGACAAACTGACATGCCTACCACCTCCAAGTCCGGTCATCCCCAGGTTGACCCGCCAAAGGGTCAAGCCGGGTCTGCCGGAGTGTTCCACAAGGGGGGAGCTATGTGACAGACCCTTCTGTCAGGACTGAAGGAGTTAATTGTGTTTAGCTAAGAAACTAATTTCTAAAGACAGAGTTGCTGGCTCCAGCTATAATCTAATTAGTGCTAAGCATTCTATTGTTTGATCACCTCCAGAGAGAAAACGCCTAAGTGATAAGAAGAGCCAAGAGTGTCTTGTGGTTGAAGTGTTTAAGTAATATAATTCTATTGTATCATGTCAAAAGGGCGCTTCTCCCTATTATCTAATGTACAACATTCTTTCAACCCCCATCTCGGGTCAGACCTGCATAAATACTAGGCATAGCCTTTTAATAAATGTCATTCTGTTTTAAACCTGAAACTGGCTGGGTTGTGAATTGCTGATTCCCTATGCAGGACATTGTTCATCTGGTATTACCCTTGGTACGCTGTTGGTACCGTAACAGACCCGGTTGAGGCAACTCTCACGCTGACTGCCTGTCAGCACTTACAGCACGCTGATTGGATTTCTACACTGCTACGAGACCCGCTCTGCAGCTGCAGCACAGGCACATCTCCCATTACAAGGTAAACAAGAACTGTTCCGTTTACACTGTTTACTATTTGTACTTGTGGGATTTACTAGAGATTGCTATCACTCCTGCTATTATATATATGGACACTTAAAGACTTATTACTTAAACAGTGTTTCACCTAAAAGACTCTCCACTTACAGTTTATTCCTTGCCAACACTGACTTGGCTGATACTTCAACCACTTCCAAAAGCTAAACAGGAGCTGTCAATTCACTCCTGTAACAAAGAAACAAGCACAAACCCAAGAGTATATAACTTTGCACACTCTACAGTTAGTCTGCAGTTGAGATCCTTCTACTATATATTTAGGATTAAGTAGCTCCTGACATATTAATCGGCCCACAAACCATGGATCCAGCAGACCTACCTACGGTTGTCTATAACCTGTCACAGAGGGTTGAACAACTCTCCCAAGGGTTGAGAGAGCTACAGATTCAAAACGATAGCCTCAGAGCTGCTGTTAGGGAGAACACACCTGAACCACAGGTATGTCTACCTGAAAGATTCACAGGAGACAGAAAGTTCTTCAGGCAGTTCAAAAACGCCTGTTATCTGCTGTTTCAGATGAAACCTAGGACGTACAGTACTGAAAGACTTAAGGTCATGACGGTTATCTCCTTCCTCACTGGAGAACCCAGAGTCTGGGCTGATACTTTCCTTGAGAATGAAGACCCTATACTAGGATCACTTACTGATTTCTTCACTGAAATGAGTTCTCTTTATGAGGATACACAGAAACAATTGACAGCAGAGGCAAAGATGCGCTCACTTAGACAAGGGAGACGTCCTGTTGAGGAGTATCTTCCTGAGTTTAAACTCTACACTAAAGATTCGGAGTGGAGCGAGATTGCCTTACGCAATCAATACCGGCTAGGACTGTCTGACAGTCTTAAGGACGAATTAGCCCGAATTGAACTTCCAAGATCCCTAGAAAATCTCATGGCACTTAGTATCCAGATAGACAGGAGACTCCGCGAGAGAAGATCTGAAAGACAGCAGACAGAGGGTAATCTAAAGTACTACCCAGCACCTCATTCCAAGGATACATCCACCCCTATGGAGATTGGCTTCACTAAAGGACCTCTCACCCTCGAAGAGAGACACAGAAGACAACAGAAGAATCTGTGTATGTACTGTGCATCTCCTACCCATCTTGTAAAAGACTGCCCTCTACTACAGCGCCAGAAAAAAAGTAAGCCGACACATGTATATAATTGCTTGACGAATAAGATCCTGAATACAGCTTATTGTACCATGTCTCTCTTTTTACAGTGGGATCAGCAAGTGCTGCAAACTGAAGCAATCGTAGACTCAGGAGCCTACTCAAATTTCCTTGATTTAACGATTGTAAAAAAGAATAAAATACCACTAATTCTGAAAGCAAATCCTGTCTCCATTCGTGTTATTGATGGTACATATGTTACTTCTGGTCCTGTAACTCACCACACCATTCCTCTCAAGGTCACTATGGAGAAGGGTCATATCGAATACATCACTTTCGATGTCATTCCGTCTCCTTTGTATCCAGTGGTCTTGGGTCTCTCTTTGTTGCAAAAACACCATCCCACTATTTCTTGGCAAACACTACAGGTTGATCTAAACTCAACGTACTGCCTCAATACCTGCTACCCTCATCAACAACTCCTTCACACAACTCAAGGGGTCATACCCCAAGAATACCATGAGTATATGGATGTTTTCGATAAGAAACAAGCTGAACACTTACCGCCCCACCGTATATACGACTGCCCAATCGATCTATTACCTGGTTCCACTATTCCCTACGGGCACATATACCCTCTCTCACAGCCTGAATTGGAACATCTCAAAGAATATCTTGACGAAATCCTAAAAAAGGGGTTCATCAGACCATCCACCTCTCCAGCAGGAGCAGGCATATTTTTCGTGAGGAATAAGGATAAGTCCCTACGCCCCATAATTGACTATAGGGAATTGAACAAGAGGACCAAGAAGAACAGATATCCCCTTCCTCTCATACCCGAACTGGTAGAACGTCTGAGTAAGGCAACTGTCTATACGAAGCTGGATCTCAGGGGTGCCTACAATCTCGTCAGGATCAGGGAGGGTGATGAGTGGCTCACAGCATTTTGGACCCGCTACGGACTTTATGAGTATATGGTGATGCCGTTTGGGCTTTGCAACGCCCCTGCGACGTTCCAATTCTTCATTAATGATATTTTCAGGGACTTATTGGACGTGTGCCTTGTCATTTATCTCAATGACATCCTTATCTACTCAGATAACCTGCAAGAACACAAGAAGCACGTACGGTGGGTCCTGGAACGCCTAAGAACCCATCGATTGTACGCTAAGCCTGAAAAATGTACCTTCCATACCTATGAGATTACATTCCTCGGTTACAAAATATCCTGATCCGGAGTACAAATGGAAGAAGGGAAAATTGATGCTATACAAAACTGGCCTACGCCCACTTCCAGAAAGGATCTTCAAAGGTTTCTCGGATTCGCCAACTTTAATAGAAAGTTTATAAAAGGATTCTCCAACATTGCCAGGCCTTTGAGTAACCTCACATGATCTACATCACATTTCTGCTGGAACTCAGAAACTCAAAAGGCTTTTGACTCCCTCAAGCAGTCTTTCACAAACGCTCCCATCCTCCAATTCCCTGACACAAGTCTCCAGTTCATCCTCGAGGTGGATGCCTCAGACTATGCCCTAGGGGCCATTCTATCTCAGAGAAAATCTCCCACAGATCCGATACATCCTGTTGCTTTCTATTCTAGACTGATGACTCCTCCTGAACGTAACTACCCCATTGGGGAGAAAGAACTTCTAGTCATAAAAGCATCATTGGAACATTGGAGACACCTACTTGAGGGTACTTCACTTCCGATTCTCATATATACGGATCATCGAAACCTCAAATACCTTCAATCAAGTAAAGCCTTGTCAGCTCGCCAAGTACGATGGAGTTTGTTCTTTACTAGATTCCAATTCCATATTACATACCGACCAGGCGTGAAGAATGGTAAGACTCCTTATACAGATATCTACCTCGTCCAACACAGTCTTCACCTGTACAACCCATCCTATCACCCCAACAATTCCTGGGGATAATCAAAGATTCCACTCAAGCTCTGAAGACATATCAAAGGAATGATATTACGCTTCCTAAACTCAACCATCAAATGGACTCCAGGGGTATTGCTCATGCACATGGGAGGATATACATACCCCCGGCATTGAGGAATGACATCCTACGCGAACATCATGAGTCTTCTCTAGCGGGACATCCTGGGATCAATAGGACTACAGAACTTGTTAAGAGAAACTACTGGTGGCCAAATATACAACATTCTGTAGATCAATTCGTCAAGAGTTGTCATGTGTGGGCTGTGTCAAAGTCTGAAAAATCTAAACCGTATGGCACGTTAACTTCCCTTCCTATCCCAGACAGACCCTGGCATACCTTAGGAATGGACTTCATAGTCGATTTACCATCATCTAATCAATCGACTACGATCTTGGTAGTTGTGGACATTTTAACCAAGATGGCACACTTCATACCTTACAAGAAATTACCAACAGCCTCAGAAACCTCTAAGTTGTTCCTCTCACACGTTGTTCGACTACATGGCTTGCCTTCAGTTATCATCTCTGACAGAGGATCACAATTTACCTCAAGGTTCTGGAGACAACTGTGTAATGTTCTCAAAATTGACCATCGATACAGTACTGCGTTCCATCCCCAAACAAATGGACAGACGGAACGGGTTAACCAGTGGATTGAACAGTACATCAGATGTTATTGTGCCCATCAACAAGATGAGTGGGTATACAACTTACCTATGGCGGAATACGCTTACAACAACACTCAGAACAGTTCCACCAAGTGTACCCCATTCTATGCTAACTATGGGTATCATCCTACTTTCCATCTGCATCCCCATCTCAACACGACATCACCTGTCGTTGACGAAACTACCAACACGCTTCTGGAAGTGTTTGCCTTCCTCAAAGATAACGTTCAAGAAGCACAACAGAGACAAAAACGTTACTTTGATATGAAGAGACGCACTCCTCCCAATTACCAAGTTGGTGACATGGTGTGGCTGTCAACCCGACATCTGAAGCTGAAAACTCCTAGTCGGAAATTTTCCCATCTTTTTATTGGTCCTTACGAAGTCATCAGGGTGGTTAACAAGAATGCCGTGACCCTCAGATTGCCACCTGAGATCCCTGTTCATCCCACCTTCCACGTGTCCTTACTGAAGCCATACCTGCCTACACGTCAGCAGTCTGTGTCTTCCCTTATTCCACCTGTGATACAGGACGAAACAGCTTATGAAATATCTGACATACTCGATTCCAGATTTCGCCGTGGCGTATTGCAGTATCTGGTTCGTTGGAAGGGGTACTTGCAAGACGATGACTCATGGGAACCTTCTTCCAACATCAATGCTTCTCGCCTGATTGGTCGGTTCCACAGGCTTCATCCGGATAGTCCTGCCCTCTCTGCTGCGGTGCAGCACCTTTGATGGGGGGACCTGTCAGGGTTGGCTCCTGTGCCTTTAAGGCAAGGTTATTTATTCCTGCTCCTCCCCCCTCCAGCTGCCGATTAATGGTTAGTTTACCTGAATCTCATGTGAGAAGAAGCAAACACTGAACCTCTTGGCTAAAACTACTATAGTAATTCCTACTAATACTGGTCTTATCATATGGTACCGAAGTCTTAAAGTTATCCCTATCTAAAGACCTCCACACAGTTGCAAGCATCCAGACTCCGGTCTAATTGACAGACCTCCGCGGCAAAACCCGCTATCTATAACCTCCTGACTTCAGGTGTGTTCCCGGACACAAAGAGACTCACTCAACCAACTAAAGTGCTCCAGTTCTTAGCTACACTTGTTCGCAGGTGAGACCCGTTCTCAGCAAACTCCATACTCACTTAAGCTCTGGATTGCCTGTCAGCTTTACCACTGCTGCTATTGGTCCTGCCTAACACACCTCCCGGTCTGTGTAACCTGAATGCAAACAGACCCGGTTGAGGCAACTCTCACGCACGCTGATTGGATTTCTACACTGCTACGAGACCCGCTCTGCAGCTGCAGCACAGGCACATCTCCCATTACAAGGTAAACAAGAACTGTTCCGTTTACACTGTTTACTATTTGTACTTGTGGGATTTACTAGAGATTGCTATCACTCCTGCTATTATATATATGGACACTTAAAGACTTATTACTTAAACAGTGTTTCACCTAAAAGACTCTCCACTTACAGTTTATTCCTTGCCAACACTGACTTGGCTGATACTTCAACCACTTCCAAAAGCTAAACAGGAGCTGTCAATTCACTCCTGTAACAAAGAAACAAGCACAAACCCAAGAGTATATAACTTTGCACACTCTACAGTTAGTCTGCAGTTGAGATCATTCTACTATATATTTAGGATTAAGTAGCTCCTGACAAGGTGCATGTGGAGGGAATGAATCAAACAGGTGTATGAGTCTCCTAAAATTACCCTGTGCCGGGCCTAAGGAATTGGTGGGCTGTGTAGCTGCATGTGGCCTAGCACATTGGCCTGACACTAGTTGCTTTAGCATGAGCAGCATTTGCTTCTGTGCCTTGCTTCCCACCCCTAAGGATTTGTCATTGTTGGAATCTGAGTCTGGGGAAGAGTCAGTCACAGATGACCAGCCATGTACGAACATAGATACCTCACCTAGAGTGTCATCCCCAGCCGTGGCGTATGTGTACTAGGTGCCCTGGTTCCTGACGTGGAAGGCATGGGTTTGCCATCGGATGCACCTTCCTCTTCATCTGACAATGAATCCAGATGCGAAACTACAGCTGAAAAATATTTGCGAGCACTACGGACTGAGGGATGGAGAATTTCAAGTAGGAGCCTACCTTGGGTCCCCTGTTCCCTCCCAACATTGGAAGCACTGTAGGGACTGTGGAGGGCAGCCCCTGGATTCCTCTCACCCTGTGAAAACTCTGTGCATTCCTGACCTCATTCATCCCTGTTGCAGGACCATTCACACCCTTGACACTGTTGCCTCTGCGGATGCACATTCATACTGTTGTCCACAGCATGAACAATATTAGTAAAAGGCCATCCACAGACTGACCACTGGAGCCTCTGGGATTCCCATTCACTCTGATGTCAAAATTATGCACACCATTAGCAGAAGTAGAGGGGCATGGTAATGCCTGAGTATTCCCCCCTTTCACCATTGTCCTTGAACAATTAGTGCTCAAATCATGTGTGGACCACGTTGTTGCCCAAAGCACTGATGTGCAACCTTGCCGCTGCTGCCCTGCATCTCCTGTGAGGGCGGAAGTGATGTTTACAGTATTTGCGATGTCACCGGAAGTGACATTACTAGTGTAAACAATCACAAGCAATCCTATGTTGCAACAACAATGGATAGTGCCAGATGGGGCGCCTACTAATATAACAATATTGAAATAATGATGTTATATAAAGACAGTCCAATACAAACAAAACAGATTAAATAGTCTATGTAAACTGTTTAAGTTCAGGCAACTCTTCTCAAGAGTCAGGCTGTCCACCACAAAGGTTCTATGAATGAAATTCAGAGAAGGTGCCTCTGCCAAGCTGCTGAAGACCAAACAGACGAGCACCTACGTTCCAGAGATGGGAGCGAGGAAGCCGGGTGACTCTATAAGGATCCGGTCAGCCTGATTTGCACATGCATGTGCTTCAACTATTGTGAGTATATTTAATCTGTTTTTACTTTTGGTGTAACTGACAGTATTACACTATGAGGCGCCTTCTCTGATTTTTATTCACAATACTAGTGTGCACGGTGGTACGGCCTGAGGCTGGCAGAGGAGCCCCACCCAGCCAGGAAGATCCACTATTAGTGCAGTTAGATGCAGCATTGGCAACTACACTTAAAAATGTCTTGTTCAGTGCCTGCAATAGGGGAGCCCTCATCTAAGGCAGCAAGTGTTGAAGTGGCTTTATTGGCAAAAGATTTTATAATAGCTGCCAGAGCTGCAGCAGCCTTTAGCTTCCATATGATGAGATAGCTGGCCACTAGCATTACCAACTTTGGTTGAGCTTTGGCGCTCCTCTTGGATCTGAGCTGGCTGCCTGCCGTGAAGCCCCTGACGCTTGCTAACCCTGTTTTGGTGTGGGAGAGAGTGTTTGTGCGCATTAATACTTAACTTTCTCCTTGCAGGTGCCTTGGAGCCTACAGAAGATGATTCATCGCGAAAACACTTTGGAGAGAGTGATGGGTGCCTGAATCTCTTGATATTCTCGGCAGGAATTGCAGGAAGAACTTCACCAAGATGAGTCCAGCAGGAGAAAGAGGGTACCAGGTTTCTGTGATCTACTTATTAAGGTAAGTCCACCCTAGCACCACCTTGCAGACCACCACTGACATTCTCTCTTCTCCTATTACACTCCCTCTCCAGCCTTAAGGCGCTGCAAGCTCATTGCAGAGCTCTCAACTGTCATAACGTAGAGATAGGCGTTCTGTTGCTGATAGCTGGGCGTTCCAGGGGAATAACCTGTATTTTGATTAGGATATATTTCCAGTAGTGCGATATATTCCAACAGCCATGTTTTTCTATCCACCTTTTCAGTGGCAAGATTTTCCAGGGTGATGCAGGTAATGTAGGTTTAGTTACAGTTAGGTTAGGTATTAATTTCAAGTGTTCCTACACAGAAACCATGTTTTGTTTCAGTGAACACACTGTGTAGGAGCATTTCAAATAGAGTCCTCCCCCCGCTCCCACCACTGAAAGTGCCGACAAGTGTCGATGTCAGCAGAGTTTTGCAAAAGGCGCAGTCCCTTTGATATCCTATAGGGTGACACATCGCCACTCTCTGGCACTTCGCAGGTCCGCCCCTTTTATTCAAATACATCGGCAGACTGACAGACCGCAAGTCTAGCGAACCCAAGCAGGCAGTTTCTAATCGGTCTCTCAATGTTTTGAATATCGGGCCCAAAGTAAGAAGAAGAGAATGAGATAATGCATAATACACTTCTAGCTACTAAGAACAAAGAGAAGAAGGTCATCCAGTAGCTTATTTACAACCGTTGTTATGCATTACAAAGTACAGTACAAAACATAAATCTTAGTATTCATTACTTTAAGTTATGACACTTTATCACCAAGCCTTAACCATCTTAACCTCTAGCTATTGAATTTACACTAATCATCTACCACACAAATTGCCCTAAACCGAACTCCTGATCCTTTATTCTATCACCACAAAGACTTCTAACCACAATAATCATCATGACAGCATTCGCATTGTAGCTTTGTAAGTATTCTTTTAGGTTGCCTCCTGTCCTTGTTTAACTCTTGAACAAGTCATAACTGAGTGCTTATTTACTCTATCGCCTATAATCTGGTCTAAGTCCAATTACGGGCCCCAATTTAAGTCCCCTATTGCACAACATATTAGAGGGCCAAGAATTTGTTTCTGAAGTGGGACACTCAACCCCTTAATAAACAAACCCCATTTCACAAAAAAAAATTAACCCTTACCTTTCTATCATGTAGTCTAGTGTATCCAGCACTTCAGTATTTAATTGCGATATTAAAGCGTGGCGAATTTCCTTTATATTTGGTATACCTGGTGTTATCCATTATTATCTTGTCATTAAAATAATCATGGCCAAGAAAGTAGCCTTCTCTTTATATAATACTTGCCTATCTGCTAAAAGTAAAATATCCTTGAAGCCAATATATATTTTTCCCTTTATGATAGAGGTACTCCAATAGCTAACTTTAGCCCATAATTGCTTTATTTTAGGGCAATCCCATAAATAGTGTTTTGACGAGGGATCTGGCCACTTACATTTAATGCACACTGGTGCCATTTATATAACTATTTTTAGTGTGAATACATTTTTAGGTAATGATAAATCTTCTCTAATATTAGTCATATGTTCTGTGATGTTGGTTAACACTTTTATAGAGTCCTATGTTCTGTAATGGTGAGTAGGTACACGAAGTACTCATCTCAAAGCACAGACTGGATATAATTTAAAAACTGAATTTTACTTTAGCTAAGAACCAAAGGCCCATCAAGTCTAGTTTACCCATATTACTTGTACAATGTAAAAGTACTTATTTCTTAGCAGGGCCGCCATCAGGGGGTGACATGGGTGACTCCTGTCAGGGGCCCAATGAGCCAGGGGGGCCCCATGAGGCAAGAACTAAAAAAAAAAAATTTTTTAAATTTTGGCAGCCACCAGTGGGTACTACAGCAGAGTGCTAATTGAGCATGGGAAATGTTATTACAAGGAGTAAATTATTAGCATTTGAGATGATTTCTTAGTGTGCACTAAACCACTATGCTCAGTGTGAGACAGACTTGGCACTTTGTACAGTGTGTGCCTGAGTCAGACTGCAGATCACTTTCATTTGAAGAGGAGGTAGGACTTACTTAGCAAATGTTTTTTATTTCTTTGTGCAATTTTGGATTGTAACTTCAGTGTGGTAGTAGTTGTATGGTGGGGCTAGGGGTCCATAAAAACACATTTTTTTTAGCAGCAGTGTATTTATGATTATTTGACAATGCTGTAGAAATTCTATTTAAAGCCATGCAGAAATGTTTCCTCCTCAATACACAAATGGAAGATGCCCTTTTGGCAGATATGCATTTTATATATATTACATTCCAGTTTACTGCCCCTTTATGCAAGGACTTTCCAGATGCAAGGAGGCATTTTATCTAAGATTTTTACATCTGCATAAAATTTTATACTCTCAGACTAAGATTGCTCATTGTTTGAAATGAGACAGGTTAACTTAAAACTGTTCAGTTTACACTACAGCTGACTTAGTTTTGAAATACATACCAACAAGCCTAAATCCTGCATTTAACCAGATCTAATGGTATGAGTACCACAGCTTATGGTCCCACCAAGACCATATAGAGTACAGCATTTTCAAAATCCATAAGTACAGCTGACAGATGGGAAAATTTGTACACTATATTTGAAGTGGTGCTCTTGGTTGGGGAAAATGGGAAAAAAACAAACAAACATATGTCAACCTTTTAAAGGTACTTTTCTTCATCTAGCCATCTACCCAGCTCATTAATGTAAAATTTTTAATTCACAGAATTATTTTTGTTTGCACATTTACAAATATGATTCTTTAAAAAGTGATCTCTTAATTTCTGCATTTTTTTATCATGCATGTCACACACTGTTGATTTAGGGGATGCAAGGTGCATAAATGTTTCCTCCTGTGAGTGTTTCTGTGGGTGTATGTGTTTATGTCTTTGTGCTTTGGTTTGTGTCTCTATGTGTATGTATTTTTTATCTGTGGGTCTCTCTGTGAGGGTGGGTGTTACCGTGTGTATGTCTTTGTGCATTTTCTGTGGATGTCTGTGAGGGTGTGTGCATATGTCTTTGAGCTTTTTCTATGGGTGTTTCTGTGAGGGTGTTTGTATGTATGTATGTATGTCTGTGTTTTCTGTGGGTGTCTCTGTGAGGGTGTGTGTATGTCTTTGTGTGTTTTCTGTGGATGTCTCAGTGAGGGTGTGTGTATGTATGTCTTTCTGTGTTTTTCATGTGGTTGTCTCTCTGTGTGTGTGTGTGTGTGTATGTCTTTGTGTGTTTTCTGTGGGTGTCTCTGTGTGTGTATGTGTGTATATGTCTTTGTGTGTTTTCTGAGGCTGTCTCTGTCGGTGTTTCCTTGGGTGTATGTGCAAGTTTGAGTTTGTGTGTGTGTGTCCATTGTCTGTTCCTTTTTAGGACATTTTGATCTTACTACTAATTATTCACATCTTTCTACAGACTTTGAGACTAACAAGACCTTTCCGGAAGTAACCACTCCCCCATTTAACCTTTAAATTATTGTTTAGGCAGTTCAGGGCCCTTTCTTTCAGTCACTGCATGCTGTTGTCATAATTTAGTTGTCATCTTCATTTACAAAAAGATAATCAGAACTCCATATTTTGTTTTCTAAATCTCTTTTTTTACAAAACTGTAGTTTACCTCATTACTTGTCAGGTCAATGTAAACAAGTGCTAAGTGTCTGTTTGGGTTTCTGTGTCTGAGTGTGTTTCTTTGCGTGTCTGCTAGAGTGTCTATATGTGAATCCTTATGTGTGAGTGTGTTTGTGTGTTTCAGTGTATGAGTGTGTCTGTGTGTGTATGTTACTACCTTTACAACATTTCCAAGTTTAAATAGACAATTAAAAATAAAGTGCATATACGTTTTAGTCACTTGGTCAAAAATTGCACATGTCAAAGCAGGGGGGGGGGGGCCCTGATCAATGGTTGAGTCAGATCCCCAAAATTTCTAGTGGCGGCCCTGTTTCTTAGGATAGCCTTATACTTGCCCCAGGCATTTTTTTCAATTATTTTACACACCTTAGGTCTCTTTCTGTAAAAACAAAACAACAAAAAAAACAGCTTCCTCACATTTCTCCTGAATCTGCTACCTTCTAACTTGAGATTCTTGTTTTATCATTTTACTTTATTAAAGGGACCATCTAGTCGAAAATTAAACTCTCATGATTCAGATAGGGCATGCAATTTTAAACAACGTTCCAATTTACTTTTAGCATCAAATTTGCTTGGTATTCTTAGTTGAAAGCTAAACCTAGGTAGACTCATATGCTAATTTCTAAACCCTTGAAGGACTCCACTTATCTCAGTGCATTTTATTAGCTTTTCACAGCTAGACAGTGCTAATTCGTGCATGCCATATATATAACATTGTGCTGTTAAATTCTGTGGAGTTATTTATAAATCAGCACTGATTGGCTAAAATGCAAGCCTGACAAAGGAACTGAAATAAGGGGGCAGTCTGCAGAGGGTTAGATACAAGGTAATCACAGAGGTAAGAAGTGTATTAATACAATGGTGTTGGTTATGCAAAACTGGGGAATGGGTAATAAAGGGATTATCTATCTTTTTAAACAATAAAAACAAAATTCAAGTAGACTGTCCCTTTAAGTCCCTTCATATATTTGAAGGTTTCTATCATGTCACCTCTTTCCCTTCTCTTCTCTAAACTATACATATTTAGATCATAGAATCTTTCTTTGTATGTTTTCTATTTTAGACCTTTGGACAGTTTCTAGTTTACATATATCCTTTAGGATATGAAAGCAAGAAAAAAGACAGATGCGCCACATGGCCCAATATTGTTTGTTCCACACAATATATACGATCAAGTTGTGTTAATTAAACTCACAATCTTAGAAGCACTCCAATTAGTGCAGTAGAAGCAGTCTGGGATCTATGACAGTCACCCAGCAGACCGACCTCTTGGAATGGAGATGGATATTCTGTGATAAAGATACAAGAAGACACAAAGGTGCCTATATGGCCTAGTACAGTTTGGACCCAAAGAGCAATGGTGTATATGGTAAGAAATATACTCACATTTGGTAAAGCATCTCCATTGATGCTATTCAGGCAGGAAGGGATCAATACAGTCACCCAACAGACTATGACAAGGCTTCCACAGGAGGCAATCAGCAAAAATCCAATGGACCAAGGATAGATCCAAATAATACACAATAGCAAGTGTTTTTGTATAAAAGTAATAAACTTTACTTAAAAGGATTAAAAACATGCGACGCGTTTCTCAGCAACAAGCTGTTTCATCAGGCTTACAAAATATGACTAAAACACTTGCTATATATGACCCACATTTGTATCAACTTAATTGGCAACACATGTGAGGGGAGTGGCTGAAGGCAACTCCCTCATGATGGAACCTATCAGCATTCAATGTGTTATAATGACAGATATAATTCAAAACAAACTTAAATGTTAGTACACACTCACAAAAGAAATAATAATACATATTTTTTCACAATTATTATCTTATAGAAGTTCATTACAGAGAGGCAATTCAGACACTGTTTGGTACCGCCAATCAGTGTGACAGTTTTATTTTATCCATTGTGTTTATAATTTGTTTAAACCAAATTCTCCCTATTGATGGTATAAACAGAGAATAAATATGTTTTAAAACCAGTCAAATCCCCTAAACTTGCTTGATGTTAGTCTTTGTATCGATGGCTAAACAGTCTGATCAATGGCGTGTTATCATTCACACTGGCGTTCTCTAGTAGTCATTGCGCATGCGTGTGATGTCATCTGTCAATCACTGTGTAGTGTAATGCCCCCAAAGTTATATATCCGATCTGTCATGCTAGGAGGCAATCATATACCCAAGGTGTATGTGAATATTGACCCAACTACACTGGGGACTTTCTGATATGTCTAATCTTATCATAATGTTTTTTGTAAAATGTTATGTTATACCGATGTAAAGTGCCGTACCTTGAAGCTAGCAAGATTTGGCCCGTGTGCTCAATTTGTCCAAATATGTTTATATTATAGGAATATTGACCTTATATCATCACGATTACTATTAAAGTTAACTGTGCTCAATGTAAAGGATTCGTAGAGTACTTGTCAAAAAGGATTAGTCACAATAGGCGGTATGTTGACAAATAATCTCAGCCTATCACAGATAGAGTTGTCATCAGGGGTGTGCCAATCGGCTAGTGTATTAGTTCTAAATGTAAACTTATCTCAGGGATATAATAGGGGGATTATCATCATATAGCTTATATCGGACTTAGACTAATCATAGCGGGTTAATTCAAACCTGTCATCGTAATTGAGAAAACTAAAAACAAAAAAGTGTATCATTGTAAAATCCATAGCGATATATCAAAAGATATGTGTTCCCTATCTAGTGTCTAATATTGAATGTGATCGACCTTATACTAAGATCAGGCACAATCGTGGGTTAACTCATAAACCTAAGTGAAAGAATTTATCAGAGAACTTGTATTGTTTAGATATGCCAGTGTAATTATTATAAGATGTACTAAAACAAATTCTACTAGCATGGCTTCAAAAAGTTAAAGTGTGATGTTATGTGTGAATGTATTCAGTAATCTAAAAATAATTATAGCACCTCTTAATTAAGTGAAAAATATCTTAAAATAAGATACTGTGATATATATGTGTGGCCTAATTGTTAAAATATAACTAATGTTACTGCTATAATGCTATGTAACTTATAAAAGTGTATGGTGACGTAATGAATCAAACAGTTTGATGTTGTGCCATTATGGATGATAAAAATAAAAATAATGATGACAAGAAAGGTTGTGTGATACTAACTAAATTGATGTGGATCTAAAGCTAAATGAGATATATATTCTCACCAGATCCTCACATGATCACTCAGATATGTGTATGTTATGATATGTGACACATCAATCATTTAACAGATGTGTCAAAGCATACATAATATTCAAGATAAAAAATACCAGTGCTGATATAAGTGGAATATAAGAATAATATATTCTTGATATGAAAAGAATATACATTCGTATTAACCTATAGGGATACAGGATATGTGCTAGATACAAGTATATAACTCTAAACCTATTGGCATAGGAGGTGAATCTATTAGGTAAATAGTGAATATGGCGACTAAAATCAGAAGCCAAAATGTGGAATTCAGGAGATCACTCCTCTCCAACAGTATGGTGACCAATGATATGTCCAAGATGTTCAAATTGGATCATATTAGTAATGGTAATATTATACCAAAATCAATGGAGTCAACATTTGTAAAAATTAAAGAAAAATACCAACAAACATGGCTACAATAGGTACCAATAGATACCACTTGGTAGGAAATGTTAGAACCTGTGTGTGTTAACGGACTCAAACTGTCATATATCAAAAGCGGCTAGATCCACACATTCGTTTAGACCATCTGGTGCCAAAGAATGTAGTTTATGTATCCAGTAGGTCTCTCTGCGACGCAAACTAAGAAGAGGGTTATGACTATTTCGAGAAATTTGCTCGATTGGTAATATAGATAGTGTTTTTGCACTTCCTTTGTGTGGAAAGGCACAATGTCTTGAGAGGCTATGTTTAAGATATTTCCTCTTAATGTTGTAAATATGTTCGCTCCAGCGTTTCTTAATAGTGCGGCTAGTGCGCCCTACATATTGAGCCCCACAAAGGCAATTCACTAGGTAAATAACATAAGTAGATTCACAGGATAACCTCTTACTGATTTTAAATTGTTCACCTGTTTGGTGAGATGAAAATGTCTTAGTGCCACTTTTGATGACTCTACACAT